>NC_061113.1:66406489-66412363 GCF_002878395.1 Capsicum annuum | reverse complement strand
ATAATAGGTGCCGTTCGAAGCTCTCGAGATGAGAAACGCAGTTATCGAATTACTTTGGAATTTCTACGGTTGAATCAAAAGTAATTTAAAGGTCAAATTTGGCTAGGGTTTGTTCTTTCTCAATGATTGATGATGAAAATGAGTTTTTGAACTCATATACATGTTTATATACACATATTACCATCCATAATATAATAGGGAATGACCAAAATGCCTTTAAAATTTAAATAATGTCAAATCTATCCTTTGGTGGACTGTTTTGATAAGCTAAAGTAGATCGACCATAACTCTTTGCTCTGATATCAGATTTGGGTGAAATTAGTATCGTTGGAAAGATAACTCAAAGGGTTTTCATTTCATATAAAGTAGGTCACCCAGTTCATCCTGTACAAGGAGTTATGGTCATTTGAAGTTGACCCTAAAAATCTATTTTGATAGGCTGAAGTAAAATGAGTATAACTCCTTACTCAGACGTTGGATTTGGATCAAACCAATTGCATTGGAAAGAAGAATCAAAGATCTTTCTTTTCATAGGTCGAAGCTCTCCCAGTTCATTATATTAAGGGAGTTATGATCATTCGAAGTTGACCCAAAAATTCAGCTGGCCTCAGTAGTTTGTGTGCAGGAAATTTTCCTGCACATTTACATTCCCAAATATCCCGGCCACCGTTTTATAGTTTCGAACGTGCTCGATTATATCCGAAACCTATCCATTTTTGAAAATCTTTATATCGTTGGAAAGCTTATTCAATAACCTTCACATGGAACCATCGACGGGCAAATTCCGGTATAAATAAAATAAAAAAA
This sequence comes from Capsicum annuum, assembly GCF_002878395.1. Taxonomy (NCBI): domain Eukaryota; kingdom Viridiplantae; phylum Streptophyta; class Magnoliopsida; order Solanales; family Solanaceae; genus Capsicum; species Capsicum annuum. The sequence goes on along the minus strand of NC_061113.1, from coordinate 66,411,556 downwards.
TTAATTCCATATAAATAAGACCAATACACGTACTTGAATACGCCAATACATGTACTTGAATATGGGGTGTTACAGATACAATGTAATCCTTTCTTGTAGTTTAAATTTGACTCCACCTAATACCTACCCTTTTGCAACGACCGAAAAACAGTTCTTTAGTTTTTCAAAACAAATGCCACCTAAATTGAACTGGCTGGAATTTTTTTTCCAAAGAGAACTGTTGAAAAGTTCTTCACAAAGTTGCTATGGGTCTGTTTGAAAAACTACTTGATAATTGAACTTGATCTAATTATTAGGTAGTAACAAACACCACTTGATAATTGAACTTGATCTAATTATTAGGTAGTAATTACACAGTATAGTACTTACCATGGCTTGTTTATTTGTCACAATGTAATTATAAGTGTGTTGTTTGGTTGCACAAATGTAATTACATAATTATATTAAAATTTAAGAATAAAAGTTAATTATCAAAAATTAAAAATTAATATTTGACAAATAAATGTGTTCATAAATGATATTAAATTAAGAATTTGAAATATATATTGTCTCTTGTAAATATATTAAATTAATTAATAAACGTATATTTTACACTAATATTATAAAAAATAATTGATATATATTTTTCAAGCTATTATATTTTAATTTAATTAATCATAAAAACTAAAATTTTATGATTTTTAAGAAAATCATGAAATACATGTTTGACAAAAAGATTAATATTATAAATATATGTCATAGAATTATTCAAACATTTGACAAAATAAAATATATCAATTCTGACTGAAAATGAATGGGTATGCAATGTGAAATAACAAGTCAATACTAAAACAAATAAATTAGAACAAAAAATATGACATAATTTTTTTAAGTTAGCATAGTACTCGTTTGTCAACTTTCTACGTAATTTAAATAAGGAAAAAGGGTCGAATATACCCCTCTACTTTAGTATATTGGCTAGCTTTACTCTTTGTTATATTTTAGGGTCAAATATATCCCTGTCGTTAAAAAAGTATATGAATATACCCCTCCTTTTAATGGTGATCTACCATGATGTGACAATGGGTGAGGTGGATGCCACATGGCATGCCACCTAACCACTATATTTTTATTTCTTTTTCATTTCAGATTTTTACCCTTTGCTTTCTTTTCTTCTTTTCCTTTTTGTTCTTACTTTTCTGTGTTAAGAAGATATTTGTAAGTACTTTCTCCATTAACACAAGCAACCATAAATTAGTACCAATTTCTCATTGTTGTTTCCTCTCCCTTCTCTTCCCATTTCTCTCCCTGTATATGTATATATATGTGTGTGTATATATATATATATATATGTTACATCCCCATCTAGTGAACAATTAGTGTTTGGAGAGGAAGAAATTTAAAGATCTTCGTCTTCGTTTTTCTTGCTTTTTCCATTTTTCATCATTAATCTCCTCCTCTTTAAAATCCATCCTTTGTTCGAGAAAATTGTATAGGATTTGAAAGTGCTTTGTTAAAACACACAAACTTTGATTTTTCTTTTTATATAGTTAAAGAACATATGTATTGTATATTATGTCCATTGTAGAGATTGTGAAATTGATTGAGTCAAAGAAACAAGAGGTACGGAGGAAGAAGTAAAAAGAAAAAGAGGAAAAGAAAACAAAAAGATAAAAATCTAAAATGAAAAAGAAATAATAATATAGTGGTGAGGTGGCATGCCATGTGGCATCCACCTCACCTATTGTCATGCCATGGTGGATCACCTTCTTAACGACAGGGTTATATTTGTATACTTTCTTAACGACAGGGTTATATTTGACTATAAAGTATAACAAAGGGTAAATCTAACCAATATACTAAAGCAGAGGGATTTTTTTTACCCTTTTTCCCTTTAAATAAATACAATTCTAAAAAAAAAAGAAAACTTGAGTCTATTACCTCATTCAACAATGAATCATACTTTAATTAAAAAAATTAGAATAGTAAAGTAGGTATGTTAAATGAAGAAAATAATTAAAAATAAATAATGCGAACAATTACACCGAAATCTAAAAAGTAAAAGTTAAAAAATGTTAAGTAAGGAAACTGTAAATATAAATAATGTAAAATAAAAACACATTTTAAAAAGAAATTAAAATAATTAAAATATTTTTTTAAATAATTCAAATAAAAAAAATTAATTAAAATGAAAAGAAATTACAAAGAAAAATAAAAGGAAGAAGTTAAAACGTAACCTTGTACATACACATGTAATTACCAGGAATTCACACTTCCCTCTCAGAAATAAAAAGTGTAATTACCCCTTCTCAATTACATCCAATTAGCTGTTAACCAAATTGCTGGCAGTTCACACCTCCCCTGAGAAATGAAGTGTAATTACCCCCTTCCAATTACATCCAAATTGCCTGTTTACCAAGCCAACCAAACAAGCCAAACAGTGTAATTACACCCAATTACACCAAATTCAGTTTCCAGGGTGGCCTTCCAGACATGCCCGAAAAGATTTTTCAATTCACTGGTCTGAATCAACCTCGCGCAGCAGGATGGAAAAGACTGTAATGGCTAGAAAGGAAGCAATGCGTGTAAAGTGTACGACATCAATGGAGTAGGTTTCCAACCAACAAGAAGCCAATACAAGTGGATTTGAAGCTATTTGGAGCAGTTTACAGTCATAGCATAACGACAAAGTTTCGAAAATTCTGCAAATTTGTGATGGTTTGGTAGCATTCTTGTGGGATGTGATGATACATGGAGGCTTTGACAGTGGCGCAACCTCTTGGTTATGATCGCGCAAGAATTTCAATGTAGGACACTAATACATATATACATATGTCACTGATGTAACAGGCTCAAAACCTTAGTGATTTAACATATGTTGTTCCTGCTCAAATTCTTTAAGGTTTTTGACTTGATCATTTAGCTCTTTCCATCCACTCTGTCCCTGTGTCCGATGATAACAATGCTATTTAGTTGAATTTATTATTTGTATAAATTTCTGTCTCTTGCTTTGAGTTTTACTAGTGATACTGAATTAGTTCTTAGAAATGAACGATATTTGGGTGATCAAGTGTATGTGAATGTCATTTATAACCAAGTGAAGGATGATATAGCTTTTGTCGATATAGCTTTTGTCAAACATATCAGAGATTCATGGATCGGAGATTCATATGACATTCTATTTTCTTCCTCCCTTTTTTTGTCTTTCTTGTCTAATTGATATGTTGCCTCGTGTTTGGTTACTTTTATTTCTAATACATCTGCAGAGCTTCTTGTCCTTGAAACATAAATTGGTCTGCCATTTGATTGTTTGAGATTGTATTACTAAGAGGCTGTTTCCTCCTACAACTCGTGGGCAAATAATAGCATTATCTTAATGTAATCTTAAATAAACTTTAGAGAATTTCATGTGGTACTTTGCTTGCATTTTTGCACTGGTAGATACCAATTTTTATTTGATATTTGCCTGAAATAAGTTATCCTTCTTCTCTGATGACTCCTAAATGTAATTTCAGGGTTCTTTTCCAGTTTATTCCAACAAGATAGCTGTCAGTGTAGTCGACAATGTACTGCTTGTTCACCAAGTGGATGCGAAGGTGGTTATTATATATGATATATTTGCAGATTCTCAAGGGCCTGTATCTGCTCCACTTCCATTATTAGTTAGAGGTTTTCCTAGATCAAATGCTGCAGCTTCTCAATTGATGGGACAAAATGTTGAAGGGCTGGAGGGAAAGGACTCAAATCATGGTGAAATAGTCATATATGGAGATGAGTGGGTCTTCCTTGTTCCAGACCTTATATGTGATATTGCCAATGGAGTTTTGTGGAAGATCCATTTAGATCTGGAGGTAAAATTCTGATTGCTAGTAAATATCTCGATTTGGCAGGTACTTTCTTACAATTATCTTGATCTTTTGCAGGCCATTTCTTCTAGCAGCTCAGAAGTGCAAGCAATCCTCGAATTTTTGCAGAGGAGGAAATTAGAAGCAAACAAGGTCTGTATCTTCCGGTTCTAATTTCTTTAATGTAGCTGCTGCTTGCTCATGTAAAAAATTTGATTTCCCTGTTTTGTGCGTGAACATGTTGAGTTACAAAAAAGAGTGAGCAATTTACCCTGGTTTATTTGTTAGGATAGAAGCAGTTTCATCTTTAACTGTAGTTGATTCCATTGAGGCATTAATTGGTTACTATTGTACCAAAACTACCAATGAATGCCTGTCCAGAAATATCTTTGTTGAATATTTTGCATTAAGTTAATATCTGAAATTGTCTGTTTCAGGCTAAACTGTTGTTTTTGGCAATGACTCAGACGATTATTCTCGAACGACGACCTGTGCCCATGGTCGCAAGGGCCATAGATGTCTTAGTCAACTGTTTCTCTCTTTCATTAAAAACCGAAAAGCATCAAGCAGGATCAAAAGTGGAGAGAAGTTCAACAACCAGTGGTTCTAGTGTGATGGTGCTATTGGCAAATCCATCAGTCAAGTAGATACATTTGAAAAGTCACCAATACAAGAAAGTAGTAGTGGCATGCACGACAAGTCTATTGTCAAATCCGCTTCCTTTACGTCAGATTCTGAGGACAATGTTAGCTTTGCAGCAAATAGAGGCAAATCTAAAAATGTAAATTTATCTAGCAGTGAACAAAATGGAGGCAACTTGGTGGCAACAGATATATCTGTTTCTGAAGCTCAGCCTTCTGTTGTATGACCTCAAAATCCTGGACCAGGTAGCACTCCCCTAAGGACTGATGACCAGCAGGAGTCTCTAATAACTTCTGCAGCAATATCCCCTGATGATTTATGCTGCTTTGTATTTGCTTCTGTAGAGGAAGAAATGGCTGGGGATGCTTCTTACTTGGTTGCAATCATTGTTGAGTTCCTACGCAGGTACACAATTTCTCTTTGAGCTATCTCAATAAGTCCATATTGCCATCGCTATCTTATCACATTTGGAAAAACATTTCAATGTTATATTCACTAATTTAGTAGTACTTCAATGCTGTGAATATCCATTTTTTAACCCTGAAAGAAATATACAAGACTTACGCAAGGTTGTTTTTGTCATGAGTCTAACCAAATCCAA